>NW_022986875.1:0-45343 GCF_010094085.1 Westerdykella ornata
TGATTATAGTAGAGGTGAGAGTACATTCTGGTGGGGTCTTGGCATAGTGACCGACTCGCCTGTGTGACCGACTCGCCCGTGAGGTACGTTAGTAGTATTTCTTATATAAATAAGAGGTAGTTTATCTTAATTTTAATAGTAGTTATTGCGCAGGAGGTAGGTAGAAGCTTAAGTAGACTCTAGGGCAGCTGCCCTGCAAGCTTAAGCTCGAGCTCGAGAGCGCATCGCGTAGAGGCTTGGCAGAATTCTTCCTATATTCTCTACCCCCTCTAGCACCTCTAATATTATATTTAATAAGCTAAGACTTATATAGTAGAATAAATAAGTAACGTACCTCACGGGCGATCTGATCACATGGGCGAGCTGATCACTGCCAAGATCCCACTAAAATGTATACTACACATGAGGATATCAAACAATGATAAACAGTTTTGAAAAATTATAGTAGGCTGATCTATTTAGATCCTACTTCTGCTTCCTTCTGACATGTTCACGAGTTATGCCCAGTCTTGCTGCAACATCTATAGCGTCGTTGGGTAGGCTCACCCTCATCAGCATGCACCCTCTTCTTCACCTTCTTCCTATCACCACACGCTGCAAACTCCTTAAGCGTAGCTAGCCATAGGCCCTCTTCAGCTGTTAGTACTCCTTTACACTGTACACACTTTCTTTTATATAATTTATATCATGTAGCAGCTTCATTTGCTGCTTGAAGCTCAGCAATCTCTTTTTGTGCCAATACCAGCTTGTGCGCTACCAATGCTGCACCCTTCACCATCTTCTCAAAGGCCTTAACCATGCTAGTTGGTGAGCTATCTAGGTGTCTCTGAATTCTCTCCTTCATCAGCGTCGATTGGGACCCAAATTCTAGGAGATTGCTTGGTGTTTATGACTGCCAGGAGTCCTCGTTGATGATAGAGGGTGAAGGTGTACACAACTTGACATCAAGCTTTGATATTACCACTTCTAGATTAAAAGGAACCAAGCCAGCACCTCTAAAGCCTCCTTGGATATTGCTTTTAGTGATTGCAGCCTTAAAAGCAGCAATAAAGCAAGGTAGGAACTCAATCTTAGTGATATGGGTGATCCGATTACGCATCAGATCCTCGGCTTGGTGTCCATATGCTTTCTTCAAGGGCGAGAAACACCTGACATCAAGTGGCTGTAGGAGGTATGATGAGTGTGGAGGCATACAGAGAGTGATAATCTTGTTATCTTTGCAGTACTGCTGGAATTCGAGCGAGTCGTGGCTCTCATAGCCATCAAGAATAAGTAGACATGTTGCACTAATAGTACGCTACTTTGTATGCTCATCAAAGTGCTTTAGCCACTGCAGACCAAGCTCATTTGTTGTCCAGCCATTCTCAGAGACTCCGATAACCCAATCTTGAGGTAGATCCTCCTCCATATACCAGGCAGAGAGGTGGTGCTTGCCCTGGAAGATGATAAAGGGTGGGATCGCCCAACCCATTGCGTTGATACCCTGAATGACTGTCGTCCACTCCTAGTTGCCCTGCTGTATGCTCTTTGGCCTGCCTCGATATCCAGAGCCTGTAACAACTGCTCCAGTTGATATCATGTCTATCATAAAGCCAGACTCATCAAAGTTATAGGTATCATCATCTAGGATACCGTACTTCACTTTGGTATTCTCTACAAGCTGGAACCAGCCTTGTATAACCTTGGGATCCTCACAGAGAGCTCTTTTATAGTGGTACTTTCGATTGAACTTAATTTTAAGCTCTGGCTGGTGCTTGACAAAGGTTGCAGCCCAGTTCTGGCTGACTGGATCTTGGTGGCGCTCAGCCAGCAAGGAATCAGCCATATCTTTAACAGCAGCAAGCCGGGGTGGAAATCCTCATGCATCTAGGTCCAGTATATACTGAACAATCACCTGCTCCTCTGTCGGAAGGAGCTTCATTGAGTTGAGCGTACAGTCGCATCGAAAACTGATTCCAGTGTATCGGGTGCTTAGTGTACTTTGAGGGATGTTGTAGATAGCTGCAGCATGTCGTTGGGATAGTATCGTGTCTTGTTTGATAGCGCAAAGTGCAAGCTATAGTCGAGCTTCTTTAGATTCTGGTAGCTTGTTAGGTGGTTGAGACATCGTGATTATATTGTGTTGATGGTACATTTTGGTAGGGTCTTGGCATAGTGATCAGCTCGCCCATGTGATCAGCTCGCCCGTGTGATCAGCTCGCCCGTGAGGTACGTTATAAAAATTACTATCTTATAAGTTATAGACGTTTTCCTTCTGTTATAATAAAGTTACTTCTAGGAAGGTGGAGAAAATGCGGAGAGAGATGCGCCAAGAACTCGCAGCATTTTTGCATCTAATAGATATAAGACCGCTAGCCATTTTCGGCTAGATAATCCTTTCATCAGGTGTGAACCAGTCTCGCGGGTCAGGGTTTGCGGATCAACGCTTGCGGGGAAGCTCCAACATCAGCTCACATATAGAAGGGTTAGAGAAACCATTGAAACTACTTTCTATACTTCAGCAAGTATCAAGATACATGCTTTGGACGATATGTTCAGGAGAGATGTAGCCGCCACGTGCCTACTAGTCGCGACGCCTAGCGAGGAGCTGAAGCATCCAGCTGAACAGCAGAAGCGACCCTATCTCTCCCCAAAACCGCGTTTCTTGATCCAAATGCACTTCTCCTTTTCACTGGCTAACTTGCTCTTCTCACACACGTCCGTTCCCGAGATTTGAGCTTGTATCGTTGCCGTCATATCGTCTCCTAACTCACGATCCCCGAACAGCTTCACACCCCAACCTCGCCCACCATGATACCACGCAAAGACCGCGTAAAACCAACAAGCTATCCTGTGCTTATATTCCACATCGTCCGCAGCGCACAGCTCATCTCGGCGGTAGTAGTGGCGAGCATACTGTCCTACTTCTTGTGGCAGCTACATCACGACAACTACCGGCTTCCTTGGACGTTCATCTTGGTGCGCATCTCCACGCTGCATGCCTCCTTTATGTGGTCGTCAAGAACTTGACTAACATCATCAAGCTTCTCACAGTCGCCTTGTTGACACTCCTGTTCCTCTCGGCAACGACCTTCCTCCACTGCTTTCACGGTCTAAATCCTCTCTTCAACATCGCCCTCAACAGCATCCTGTTCGTACTATGGGCCCTCGGCTTTTCCCTCCTAACCAGGTGGACCTCCGGCACACTCGCTCATGTCTGCAATGTCAAAACCTGGGACGACAATACCGGCATTATGATCTGTCGCATATACAAAGCGCTCTTCTCCTTTTCCCTCTTCGGCGTGTACGTCTCCCATATTCCTCCCCTCTGGGCACTCAAGTGGCTTGGTACGGCGTACTTATCATCCCACAGCATCTCCAGCCTCCTCGCTCTCCTCCTCGACATCCACGTCCAGCGTAAAACTACTCAGCGAGGCAAATTCACCGCTCTCCAACCCGTTGATAATAAACACGCGCCCTCACAGCATTTGCCCCAAGAAGCTGAAGAAGCAAACCCGAATCCGATGGCCAGACGTCAGCAGACGGGTGGGGCAGGATATACTGCCTTGGATGCCGATATGCCGTATGACGATACGCAGTACCGGGGTGCGGCTGGCCATTTGAGCGGGTGAGGATGACAACGGTTTAATGTAGATGGTATGAGTTACGGAGGTTTTTAAGAAATCAGTCGAGTTGCTGCATGCATTCTGGTTGCGTGGCGTTTGGCGTTCGGGTTGTCCGATGCAAGGTCCACGAGAAGGCGCTATGGCTCCACTCCACGAAAACGACGTTATGAGTCATCGGGCAAGAGCTCAACCCCATCGCGAGTCTACGTTACCTCGTCGCAGTGCAAGCATTTTCAATGTCTTTTCTAGCCATTGATGTGAAATTTTGAGTGGGTATATAATCACTTTGAAATAAGAAATTCCCCATGGAAACATATCCAAAGCTGAATGGCGCAGCGGAAGCGCGCCGGGCTCATAACCCGGAGGACACTGGATCGAAACCAGTTTCAGCTATTGTTTTCCTTCTTTTTGCTTTTTAGTTGCATTTTACCACTCTTACCACTCTTACCTCCCACGGAGCTTTCTTACTCTCGTGTAAGGTGCTTCAGAGCATATCGTCTATGTGACAGAAGAAGCGGCAGTCCAAACCTTCAAAATCCTTTTCCAAATGTTAGCTGAGATTGGACGAGGTGCTGTAAACTGGCTCCGTAGGTTTAGCTTGCTAACTTGACCAACTTTACAAATAGGAAACACATTTATAGTTGTCCCTAGTACACTAAGAAGATCCAACAATGTTTGTAACTCGTAACGGAGATTATGCGTCTTCCGTCAACATAGTTCAACGTAGTCAACGTACTCGACAATCTGTCACCAGCGCTAGAATCATGGCCAATTGAGGGTAGTTATGCACTTCTTGAGTTTTATATTCATGAGTCGTTGATTTTACATGACCGGATCTCTCCTGAACCCTTTCAATCAATCGACACCAAATCGTTTGTCCAGCTTCGCCAATGCCGCCGCCTGCTCAGCATCATGCCTCACACCCTGCACCTTTGGTAACTCACTCATTACCTGCTGCACGAGGCGTTCGAGATCTTTCGGATCTCGTGAGTCCAGCTTTGCTTTTCCCTTTGCAGGCGCTGGTGCAATAGGGGGCTTGACCTCCCTCTTCCTCAGCATGACTTGACCTTTGCTGTCCATGTAGGTTTCATACCCCTGCTGGTCTAGCACTTCGTTAGGCACTTGTACTCGCGGCGCAGGCGGCTGTGCAGAATTAGATGCAGAGGCGGCCTTATTTTCCTCCACATATCTCTCTAGTGCTCTAATCCTGTCCTGATTCTCCTTGTTACCTTCCATGAGAAAGCGCAAACACATGATAGCGTGTTCCCTTATGTATGGGTTGTGCTCGTCGTAGCTGCAGCAGTTGAGGACGGCTTCGATACCGCCAAGGGGTCTGACCTGATCTTGCACTTGGCGATTCTTCCACACAAGCGACGATAGGACAAGGACCGCGAGCTTCTTGAGATTCCGCCATTCGAAGTCGGAAGGCTCATCTGGCGCCTCGTCAATGTAGAGTCGAGGTGAAGGTATGTATCCTTCTTGGGTTGTGCCGCCAGGAGCAACATCATACGGCCGCTCCACGATAACGGGCTGAGAGGGCTCAGTATCAGCCGGCTGCTGTTGCTGCTGGGGTTGTGGTGGGTTTGGATGCTGCGATGGCGGTGCAGGAGCTCGAGCAGCTGCAGTAAGGGGAGGAACAGACAGTTGGCCCTTGGGGATGGCGGCATCAAGTTCTTTCAGAAGCGTGACAAGCTCAGTCGATATCTCCCAATCGCTCAGCATCTTTTTCCAGACCGAGTGCTCTGTTAGGATGGCAAAGAATTCGAGATACTGGTACACGCCTTCATACATGCGCTCCATATCCCAGAGGTTCAACGGGAAATCCTCAGGCTGTGCGTGACCAGCTCTTATCTGCCCTTGCAGGAAAATGAGGGCGCACGTCTGTGGGATAATATGTCTTCGAAACTCGGTCAGGAGGAAGTTGACCATGTGTGCATCGCCCTGATTCACTTGTGGTGGGCTGCCTGGCTGCCCCGTTGAGGTAGCCTGCGCTTGACGCTGTTTGAAGATGATGGTGAGTAGTTTCATGATGACGGCTTGTGCGGGGGAAATGATATCTTTGGACCTACTACATCCATCAGTAAAGACTTTGCAAGATTTCAAGAGACTTACTCAGATTCCCTGAAAGCATGATAGGCGAAGGGCAGTAGCTGGTTGGCAAGTATTGCTTCCATAATCTTGACCATGAATTTGAAGTACAGTTCATCCTCCCGCAGGTCCCAGGCAGCGACAAAGATGAGAAGCTCTCGCAAAAGGTTACGACCATTATCCTGCGCAAGCAGGAGATGGCACCGCACCCCATGCATGCTTCTGATGCTACTCATCACCACTGGATCAGGGTGCCATCCTGGCTGCCCTTCCGCAGGCTCGACAATGCCTCCCATGATGATCATCGGCAGCACTTCGATCTCGGTAGGACCAAGAATCAAAGGTACGTCGGTGAGCAAGCCGCGGCTCTCATCACCAGGGATGTCATCATAGTCATCATCATTGTCATCCTCCTCGGGGGGAGGGGAGCTCGGGGAGGCTACGTCAGATGTTAGCGGACCTCCAGGACGATCCGAATCGGGTTCGAGACGCTTCAACAGGTCTTCCTTCCCACTCCGAAGGATCTCGGCTCCAAATGATGGCGGGTAGGTCACGCGGAAATCGCTCTCACCTGCCGGAGACCGTCGCCAGGCACCCGAATCCCATGTGCTATCAGTCTGTATAGGCCGTGGTGGCTGCTTCCCTTGCTCCCCGCCAGTGGCCGGCGGGTCTTGTCGGGAAGCCTCGGAAGATGGCGCACCTGGAGCCTGATCGACTTCGTGCTGAAGCTGGCTTAGGTCGTCCGCGAGAGCTTGGCTGCGATCCTCGCTCCTCCGATCACTTTCTGAACCCGTAGTCTGTCGATCTGAGACCTTCTTGTACACGCTGGACTGGGTGATCTCGTCACGATATCTGGCAACGACGTCCGCATACAGCATATTCCATTTCTACACATGTTAGCCGGGATTGCGGATGCTCTTCGAGTGAATACTCACGTTCTTCTCCTCTTCTGGCATGGTTAGCCACCGTCTTCTGCATTCAGCCGCAATCTCCGTTGCACCCGTCTTTTCGCCTTGCTGGGCGAGCGACTTTTTGACTTCATGTCCAATCTCGCCTATGTAGAGAAGGAACGGAGACGAAGCCGGTTGTTGAGGAATCTTGAAAGCATCAGGTCCGTATGGGGTCTTGCGCGCAGGCGGCGGAACCTCGACTTTGGGTGCCGAGTCTGTGTCCGCCTGTGTGTCTTCGACCATTTTGTATTTCATATCCGCGAAATTTGGGAGGTCGTTGTCTAAGTGACTGTCGAAGAGCTCGATCCATAGCATGAGCTTCCTTTGCTCGTTCCGCGACACCAAGTTGTTCAGGAACTGGAGGCAGGTGATGAGAAGCTTTTTGTCTGCACATCGGATGTCAGTATATACCGGTAAGGTATGCACAGAGAATGCCTCACAAGCATTGATAACATCCTGCCATTTCCCCTCCTCCTGCGTGCCTGCTTCTCCATCGTATCCTCTGGCTGTCACTCGTACACAGACGTTGATCAAGGCGAAGATGTCCTTGTCGAATAGTCGCGCCGCTGCCAGGTTCTGCGCCTTCTCTCCACAAGTCAACACATTGCGAGCAATCGCCACAAGCTGATTCAACCTTTCCAGATCCTTCAACAGACTTGTCGAACAGGAGGCGATGAGCGGTCCGCATAGCCCCTCATATTCCGGTGTAGCTGGGTCGGGGGCCGCAAAACAACGACGTTCGAGGGACGGTATAGCGGCTTTCAGTACTTGCGACAGATCGTCCCAAAACTCGTGGGAGAGGCCAAGTTCTTCACTAGGAGAATTGTCAATTGCTTAGCAGAGTCATGCAACATACCCGCTACATACCGAAGCTCAAAGTTCCTGCGCGTCTCTTCCAGGATTTTCTTGCACACATCAAACATAAGCATACGCAGAGTCTCCTCTTTAATGTACCCCGGGTTCTTGAAGTGGACAGTATAAGGACCGAGTGCAAGCCTTAAGCGCGTGAGCCAGGGTTTTGCCTTCGGCTTCTCCTCCTTCTCTGCTTCTGCCATTTCTGAAGCCTGCCGGGCATATGGGAATATGTGCGGATCGGGCGAAAGTTAAAGCAGACGTTCAGAAGGGCGTATTTATCCCAGGGTTGGTGAGAACGCGGACTGTGATAAAGTTGTACCCATAAGTTGAAGGGCACTTGGCGGGGTTCCCTCGGGCGGAAGAATGATTTCGCGACGCTATGATTTCATAGATCAGATAAGCGGGGTTGTGATGAGGTCCACTATTGCATGTGTATGTCGAAAAGCGCAGAAGTTTAATATCTACATATTATCTTATACACGATGCCAGAGTCTGCGACAGGTTATCAGAAGTTATCGAACTACTGCGTGCCTGAGACTGCTCACAACAGATTGTTGATGGCGAAGTCCGGAGGATACTAGAACGAAACAGTGGAATGTGCAGGGTTTTTAAAATCGTAACAAGCATGAAGTTGCCAAGCTTGCAACGTCAGAGAACCCAGCTAGACTTCCATCTGGGAACATATAAAATGTGAGCGTAGATACATGGTTAAGTATCTCCCACGGGCATAAGATGTTCCGATGAATGACCACTACACGTCGCTGCACCGATAAGTAGATGACGGTGAAAACTGAGACAACTGAAGAAGTAGAACAAGAGATTCAAAGGAGACCAGCATCATATATTTTACAAACCGTCCGCTTTGAGCCGCGCCGCTCTGAACCGGCTCACCTTCTTCGTTTTCCCGTCCTGCTCTTCGATAAGGGGATAGTCCTCCTCCTCCTGTGTAGGCTTGAAACCGCCTTGTTGTTGGATCATCCTGTTCCGCATCTTGTGGTACTGTATTTGTATCTCACGGTTCACTACGACAGGGTCGAACTCATCCGGAACATGGGGTTCGGAGGCTTGATGATCATGCTCTACGATGGTACTGGCAAGTGTTTGCCCTTTTGGACCCTGAGGGACAGGTAACGGCTCCGGTACTGATGGAGTGGGCAGCATCTTCATGCTAGACTGGGTGGTTGCTGCACGCGCGCTCCTGAACCGGGATACCTTTGCTGGTTTGGGTGACCCAGCACTTGGCTGCTCCGCTGCTGGGCCAGTCCTCTCCACAATAGTATCGGAAATTGTAGGGGCTGCCGGCCGACCTGGTTCGGGATTGTCGATCTGATCCTTGCCTGGTGGAGACACAGGCGCAATATCCACGTGATCAGCGAACCGAACTCCTTTCTTCTGAGAGGCAGCCTCTGAAGTATTCTCCTTCGACATAGACTCGTCAAACTCTGCGTCATTCCTTATCTTCACAGTGCGAACATCATCGGAGAACTCTGCCAAAGGATGAGTGTCTGGGCGAGGTCCAACATTTTCCAACATCCGGGCATTGAGCTTCCTTTCGAGTTCGAGCATTTTAGCCCGGTATTCGTCCGTAATCTCTCGTTTTAGGCTTCGCCCATATTCATCTTCCAGCTCACTCTCGTCTTCGTCAGAGTCATAATCTTCCATCTCGTCAGAGTAACCTTCATCGGGGCCGTCAAGGTCAATCTCGGCCACTACTCGCCCGACTTCTGAAAGCCCGTACTGGAGCATTTGTCTCCGCAACTCCGCATCTTCTGGACTCTCGCCCTGTGGGATGATGGGATAAGATGCTATTTCATTGTCATCTTCGTCGACCTCGATGACTCTTGTGCCTTTCGTGAAATTGTAATCCGCCAACTCATCGTTATAGCCAGTCCTTTCGAGAGCTGATTGCCCTTCCGGTACTGCTTCGGGCTTCGTATCTTCAGAGAAGGACACGGACTTTTTGGCAGGTGCAGGCTGCCCAGCGGTGGATTCGGACTTTATTGGAGCATTGTCTGATGTTTGGAGATGCTTTGTGTCTTCCTCCTTCGTCAACACATTGTCTTTCTGGTTCGATGAGGGAGGGTCCTTCTTCTCTTCGGATTCGGCGGCACCCTGTTTTCCAAGCTTCTGTATACCAGCCTTTCGCAACGCGTCCACGATTTCAGGAGCGGATTTTCCTGGCTGTAATACCGAGCTCGATATAACGTTTCCCTCTTCGTCAAGCTCTTCCTGAATGTCCATTAACGGTAAGCCTTCTTCGTTCTCCAGATCGGGCTCTAGTAGTACCGACGTGCCGGCAAGCCGTTTCTCCGCTGCATCGAGTTGCTTCGCGACCGTGGTTATGTTCTGCTGGACATAGTCAACTCGCCTTGACATCATGTCAATGACTTGGTTAGCAGTGCGTTTCGTCTGGTCTTTCCCAACGAGCTGCAGGATCTCCTTCTCGTCAAGAAGGCTGGCGCTCAAACTGCGGCCAATCTCGACCATCTTGTCAGGAGAGGGGTTATCAGCGGCTTGAATCTCTTCTTTCAGCATTTCATATTCAAACTCCCACGTCCGCCAATGCTTCAGAGCGTTGCGGAGCTTGGAGACATTTTCTTCAAGCTGCATCCGGCGGCGCTCAATATTTGCCATGGCGTTCTCCTGTGGTGCGTCCATCTTGGCTCGAATCGTGGTGGGTGACGGTTGAGGAGAAGCGCGAGGAAAAGATTTGGTTGGGGGCCAGGTCGGTGCCCGCGAGGCGTCGTAGAATCTTGGCAAAAGGCTAAACTGTATCCAGAATGAACAATCCCTTACCGTCACTCATACAGATTGTATGTACCCAGCTGCTGCAAGTTTGCTTCCTCTACTCTTCAAACAACATATAATAGCAGTTTTTCGTCGATGTGGCGAATCTATTGTTCGCTGCAAGCCCAACCACCGCGCATTAGTCATCACAGCCTGTGTTCATAAACTCAAGCCTCCACCACAACTTCGCTCCAACACTACCTGTGCTGCGTCGCCGACATGTCGAAGGCCGCTTCCCGTGTGCCTGGCGGCGGCGCCGCGAAAGATGAGGGTGCGTCACCTTTATCTAAATCTCTGCACAGTCTTTCCTTGCAGCAAGCAAGTCCCTCCAAGCGGCACGCTGACCCTTCCTCAGCCATCTGCCCCGTCTGCAAATCGTCGCGTTACCTGAACCCCAATATGCGCTTTCTAGTGAACCCCGAGTGCTATCACAAGATGTGCGAGTCCTGTGTGGACAGAATCTTTTCGCATGGGCCGGCTCCATGCCCGATTGCTGGGTGCAAGAGGACGTTACGGAAGGCGAAGTTCAGGACGCAGACGTTTGAGGATCTCAAAGTGGAGAGGGAGGTGGATATCAGACGCCGAGTAGCCAGAGTGTAAGTTCATGTCAGCTTTTACGCAACGAACAAATCCTGACTGTGTGGCGTTTAGACTCAACAAGACGGAGGCGGACTTCGAGACACTGCGGGATTACAACGACTACCTGGAGACCGTTGAAGAGATAACATGGAACCTGATTCTCAAGATCGATGTCGAGGCGACAGAGAAACGACTGCGGCTATACGAGGAAGCACAGAAGGCGGAGCGCAATATCACCGCGCGTCCATACCAGCCTGATCCTTCCCTTCCTTCAGAAAAGGCGCAGGTAGTCCTAAAGAAGGGGGCCAGTCAGCGAAAGGCTGTAGCCACCTCCGCAGCAAATACACCTGATTCGAGAGCGAACCCCCAGGACGGTGAAGTAGAAAAAGGATTTAACTTCCACGGCCTGAAGAAATACGTCCCTCCGGCACCGGAAAAGCCACTGGATCCCTTCGATGGTTGGGCTATCGAACCGCAGTTCTACGTCGTACAAGACGATTATGACGTTGAATGGCTCACGCAGACGAAGAACGACCCCGTCGCCACTGCTGGAGGTTACGATATGCGCGATTTCTACTCTAGGGCACTCTGCGATGCCTTTAGCGGGTTCGGTGTCTTTGTTGAAGATGAAATCGAGGCTCGGGCAAAGGGACTTTCTGGTGATGCGAATACTGGCACGCGGTCGGCGGCGACAGCTGCCCTGGGTGGGAAGGACGTTAATATGGACGATGTTTTCTAGCTTTGTGATACCCCCGACTTCAAGTCTGCATCTAGCATTGGGCGGCGTTTCAGGCACTTTGTTTTTCCCAGTTGCCCTGGCACAGCCAGAGACATTGTATTGGTACAGAATCAGATATCTGATAGATGGAGAAAGACTATTTTAAATACATTGTCCTCTCTGCAACTAGTCATATAGTTGATATTGAGACTTAGCCCGAGAGGAGATCCGTTTCATGTATTGCCACCAGGAACGGATGGTATGGAAACGTTGCTGAGATCTGACATTGATCCCTGAGCACGGAATATGGGTATGTAGCCGTAGGGTGGATCTAAGAGGCTATATCGACTATGCCTCAGTAGATGTATGATCTAAACATAAAGATCTTCTGCTGGTTTTAGCTACTTTGAAGCGAGCGATGTGCTATATAGAATGAACTTAGATGAACTTGCATCGCATATCGGCCCTAACGCGCAATGTCGGTTACAAGCAGACTAATAAACAGATGTACATACTAGTCCCCGTTGCACTAGCAAATTGGAATGACTTAATACACAGATGCTAATGACTTATCTAACTGAAAAGCTCGCACGTCTGCAATTCCAATGATGACTGCAACAGATCGCGACACTAACTGCCATCGACCGGATGATACGCCTTGTATACTTGAATGGCGCCTTCGATGCTTTGCACCAAACCGAAGAAAAGCGTTAGGCCAATGACAACTACCGCAACCCAGGAGTTGAACCATTGGTCCACGTTACGGGAGTCTTTGAAAAGTCTCGTGAATGTTTTTGATGGGGTGAAGCACGGTCTATGTGCTTTCTCAATAGAATCAAACGTTCGCGCCAGAAGGGATAGTGTTGCAGATGTTTTGGTGCAGCAAAATCCAACAATACCGATTGCAACTTAACGTCTGGGTGCACTCCGCCATTTTCCATACGTTTATATTCTAGCCATTCTTGCGTTTTCCGGTCGGATCGCGGAAATAACAAGGCCAGCGTCCACATTGTTTCATGGCGCAATCCCGCTGGATAGACATTCTGGCTTCTACGGATGAAAGTAAGCAAGCTTGCGACTTCGGTGGCCTTGAGGGAACTCACACTTTTGAGCCGAACAAGAAAGAGATATGATGAAAGATGCGGATGGTGGTATTATCAACGAGCTGTAAATGCTCAGCTAGATCGTCGGTCCACTCAATCCGCAAATTGGCGACTTCAAAGTCTCTTGCGCGGACCCATTTGCCCAGTTTGATACGGATATTCGAAGGCGGAGCCCGAGGAAATCGCTTCGATAGCAGAACTTTGAGGCCATCATCACCCTCCGAAACTTGAAGATTGGTCATGGTATGCATGAGGGTGAAGTGCGCAATCAGCAGCCTTCGGAAATCCTCGCGAGTACATGGGCACGGAAAATCGATTTCTGCTATCCGCTTGAACGGTGGCCCGTAAAATTGAGTGATGACATACAGAATATCGAGATGCGTCCATTGCCCATCCAGTCCGAAGTGTTTCCTACACTGGTATTCTAGAGCTCCCACATGATCTAAGTAGACCATGAAGTGGCATTCACATCGTGACTCGTAGTCCGTCACATCGGGTAGCGGATATGGTTTCAAACCCCATAAAATCCGGGTGATCAGAATTCTCATGTTCTGGGGCAGTGACCGTTCACTAATCGGTAACATAAGGATATCGACAACGTCTTGCGGATAGGAGACGCGGGTGGCCTTTTCCAGACACTCAAGCCGTTCCTGGGATATGCGCTGACGTTTTCGTTTCCCCTGACTTTCTTTGTCTTCCAAGTCCCCCTCATAGCTTCCGCGGACCCATTTTTCTGTGTTGTCTTCATCGCCGGACCCATTCAGATCCATCTCTTCCCGATTGTTGTCGTGCAAGACCTTCCCTCGGACTATCTGGAACACGCTTGGGTCAAAGTACTCGCTTGCCGTTTCAGTCTGACTACGAATATGGGATCCCAAGGCCGCATGGTATTCGGATACTGCAGGCAACGGACGCTGATGGGACGTGTAAGACAGAAATGAAGTGGACCATGGGAAGCCAGCCGACATTTACGTTAGAATCACCACCTCGACGAGGTTAGTACGACGTTTCGCAACCTCTCACAGCCCCTCTCAATCCGGTCTCACAACGTGCAACACGAGAGACACATGATATATGCAGAGGTCATGCGTGCTCTTGAGATTCGTCAATGTAGTGCAGCCTGGTGCACACAGTCGTACGTATGCACCGCTTTCCGGCCAGAAATCTACCCGTAGAGTTACTGAACGACTCCACAGGTGATATCGTTTTCCTGCTCAGGTATATTGTACCTCATAGTTGAAAAGATTTACTGAGCTCTAGCTGACGGCAGAATTACTGAAAAGAGTGATAGGATTGATTGTACTGGGAGGTTTCTACTGGATCGTAACAGTTAACGTCTTTTACTGCGCATAGTAAACTGAATGGAAGTGTCTTCATTTCGATGATTTGGGATGCAGCGGACAGAGTTAACGAAGAGATTAAAAGAGATCAGAAAACTTGGGGTTCACGCTAAAATAGCTTGGACCCTGCAATTGTCGGCCAATCAGAAGCTAGTCTGGACGGGCACCAGCAACATAGATATACTTTGGACATCCACCCCACACGCGACCAAGACACGAAAACAACAACACCACCATCTTCCCAACATTATTTTGACCTTTTGGCGCGTACAGTGCGCAGCCTGGTCAGTCCATCATCTCTCTGCCTACCCTCGTTTTTCCTGCTCCTGTCGTCCATCCGCAATCCCACCGCGAGCGCCATTCGTCCTTGTCTCAAACGCGTGTCTCTCCATTAGAGTCGTAACCACTCGTGATGAGCGCCTCAACGCCTCGCAGACCTAGTATGTCCGCGAATAACACACCTCTAGCCTCGCCAGGCCGACGCGTCCTCGGAGACGTCACAGCACGAGCGGTAAACACGCCATCAAAACAAACAAACAATGGTCGACTCTTCGAGGAACAACGTGCGCGAAGCCCCTTGAAGCAAGCGCAGACGTACTCCCCGCTTGGCTTGGAGGATAAAGAGAATGCTTTATCAGGAAACGCGGGAAAGGCGATTGGGAGGAAACGTAGTATCGACGAAGTCGAGGGCACCGGATACGTCGCGTGTGGGGGAACGACGATCATGCCCACGGGAGTTCGCAATGAAGCATTTCCGATGACGAGCAAAGTGCGCGTCTTGGCAGAGACAACGCCAAACTTGGAACTGGCTGTATGTTTACTATTTACGCTGTGTCTTGCCGTGGCGCGCGTCCTGGCAACAACACTGATATGAGTGCCAGAACCGTCGCGATTCTCGAGGATCAACAACGGAGCCCGAATCACCGCCATCTATGGAGCAGCCCAGTCAGGAAACTGCAGATACTAACCGGAGTTTCTCCAACCTTGTGGATTGGGGGGAATGTGCGAGCCAGCCTACTGATGCGGCTGTTGTAGAGACGGCACCCGAGACGAAGGAACCATCTAAGGCGGACTTACTACGTCTACGGCTCGGATTCGCAACCTACAAGGTCAAGACGAATCAAATTTCTAAACCCAGCAAGGAAATCCTGTCAACATGGGACGTGGAGGTCGAAACGGAGTGTCCCGTCTCATCAACGAGTACCATCACGCCCACAACAACAGTAACAGCACCGGGCATCCCAAGCATCACCGTCTCTCCAGCACGGCAGAATCAGCCTAAACCATCATCGCCCCTTCACGTAAAGGCGAACCTCGATCCCGGACGACCTGTCGCGAAGCTCTCCGCAGCCCCTATCCTTCTCCCTACAGCGTACTCTTCCCGCATGATATACGATTACCACGCCAATGTTCCGTCATCGCCGCCGACACACGACGTACTACCGAAATGCGTAAGTCCAGAGCAAGTCATGTCGCCTACGAGGCCGATCTACAGGACTCCTGCTATGAGGCGGATTCGCGAAGATGAGTATGGTGATGAAGACGACGGAGATGATAAGGAGGAGCGGAGGGCTGGGGGAGGGGAGTTGACGAGTAGCGTCGTGAAGGGGAGGGCGGCGATGGGATTATTAGAGCTCAATAGTGGGAGGAGGTGAGAAGAGCTTTAGATGGACACGTGGATGTAACAAGCCTGGGTTAATGTTCGAAGGGAAATAGTGTAGGAGGGACACAGGGCTTGGGATACTCATCGTAATCGTTGCATGCACGTATGGCACAATTGGGTAGGGGATCACGAAGTGCATGATATCGGATATATCTCGATGATCCAACTGCCAAACAGCAGCAGCTCAATCTGGACTGTGACGCCCGGCTGATATGAGAGTGACGCCTCAACCTAGCATATATCCTATGCTGAATTTCCCATCTGAAAGGACAGAGGTACTTATGAGTTTCAAGAGACCTACATCCTACAGCTACGTAGAATACAGCCGTTTTAGCAGTAGACCGTTTTACTTTCTTCACTCCCATTTTCTGACTAATCAAAAAAGGGGCATGACCGTCGATACGTTCCCCGCATACGCCAAGCCCCTCACCACCTCTATTCCCGAGGTCGGCTATACACTTTCAACGTCGCATTCACCTGGACCGTAAATATCGTCAGCGACTCGTCTCCCACAATGGCACCTCCCCAACGTCCTTCCTTGCAGAATGTTGCGCCCACTCTCCAGCGCCCGCCTCCAATTCACCTCGCGCTTCTGGCGGCATTCCCAGCGTCATGTTCACCATAAACATCCCATCCAACCACCACACCATGTGCAATCCCTCGCCTTCTCCTCCACCCCCGCCCGCCGCTTCGACAGCCTGATGGACACGACCAACTTCACCGAAACCCAACTCACCGTCCGCTCCGCAATCGCGACCCTGTGCTCCAAGTTCCCCCCGTCCTACTGGCAACACCACGACGCGACCGAAACCGACCCAACAGACTTCCACGCCGCCCTCGCCGCCGACGGCTGGCTGGGGATCGCATTACCGGAATCACTCGGCGGGTCCGGGCTCGGCATCTCCGAGGCGACCATCATGATGCAGACGATAGCGGAATCCGGGGCGGGTATGGCGGGCGCGCAGGCCATCCACGCAAACGTGTACGCGACGCAGCCGCTGGCCAAGTTTGGGCGCAGGGAGCAGGTCGAGGAGACGATCCCGCGCATCGTCGACGGGACGTGGAGGACGTGTTTTGGGGTTACGGAACCGAATGCGGGGTTGGATACGTTGAGGCTGAGTACGACGGCGACGAGGACCCAGGATGGGAGCGCGTATGCGATTTCCGGGCAGAAGATATGGATTACGTGTGCGCAGGTAGCGAGGAAGATGATTTTGCTGGCGAGGACGAAGGCGAGGGAGGAGGTGGGGAAGCCGTCCGAGGCGCTGAGTCTGTTTTGTATTGATCTCGACCGGAACTCGCCAGGCCTCAGTATGAGGAAGATTCGGAAGATGGGAGGTCGGGCTGTCGATGCGAATGAGGTCTTCTTCGACAATTACGTCGTTCCCTCGTCCGCCCTCATCGGCGAGGAAGGTCAGGGGTTCAAGATCATCCTCCATGGCATGAATGCAGAGCGGTGCTTGCTAGCTGGTGAGGCGCTGGGACTGGGCTATGCAGCGCTTAACCGCGCGGCAAAGTATGCGAGGGAGAGGGTGGTGTTTGAACGGCCCATCGGCATGAACCAGGGGATTGCCCACCCGCTTGCGGACGCGTACATGAAGCTCGAAGCCGCGAAGTTGGCGACGTACCATGCAGCACAGTTGTACGATGCGTCGACCACCGATCCGAGTATCAAGCAGGACGCCGTGGGCATCGCAGCGAACAGCGCAAAGTACGTCGCAGCTGAGGCGGCGTTTACTGCGTGCGAGAGGGCGGTGCTGACGCATGGAGGGATGGGGTATGCGGCCGAGTATGATGTAGAGAGGTGGTTGAGGGAATGCTTCGTCCCGCGAATTGCGCCGGTGAGTAGGGAGATGGTGTTGAACTTTATGTCGGAGAAGGTGTTGGGCCTGCCTAGGAGTTACTGAATGAGCGGGCGGTAGGGTGGATGTACTGTGGAACTGCATCGATAGCCCGTGGTTTTGAAGATGGTGTTGTATACCATTTAGCAAGCGGCATGCCCTGGGAACGAGTTATGCGATCCACGAGCGTGGTGTGGCGGAACATGTAAATTCCGATTGAGGATGGACTTACGTTTTCTGTGCGGAGTGTGTACCGCTTTAATGAAAGACATACAAGGTCACTTCGACGAGAGAAGAGGTGAGAGTGATTGAACTTCCAGTTCCATTTCTATATAGTTCTGTCGTGAACCATACTTGCTTTCCTGATTGGATATAGCTTGAGTATACCCGATTGGATATAGCCCGAGTATATCTTGCTCCACATACGCCCATCGCTATCCCTGGAGCCCATCCGTGCAATCAGCACAGCCTCCTATGCCTCAGCATCATCTCCTCCCGTTAGAAGCCCCGCCTATAACACCATGCACCGATAACTCGAACTCGGCTTGATCGAATGTAATCCTCCGCCGTGCGCACTCGCCGTGACTTCACCCTCGCAATTGAAGTTCCTGTCTCCGAGTTAGCTTTGTGTTCACTCCCTACAGAACCAGTTGCGAATGGAGTACTTACGACCACCACCGGCAAACGCCACAGTCGGTGTTGTAGTACATGGTGATCTTCATCATGACGTTGTGGCAGGTATAACCCTTGTGCATGGGGAGGGAGAGCCACTTGTTTTGAATCATGGAGAAGGCGGTGCCGCAGACGGGTTCGTCGTTGGCGTGGGCGAGCTGCTCGATGGAGGAAGAGTCGGGATTGGGCGGGAGTTGGGTAGAGTCGAGGTTGTCGATGTTGGTGATGGCGTTTGACTGGGGGTAGTCGCGCGACAGCTTGGCCAGCTCGGTGGAGATGAGGTCGACGGCATGAGTGCTCGCAGCGTCGAGGGCCGTGGCGACAGTGGAGTGAGCTTGCTCGACCGGCACCGCTACGGCGACCGCGCTAGCTGCAAGAGCGAGGAGAGCGATGACGCGCATGATTGAGTGGTGGATGTGTTTGTTATTGGGCGAGTACGCCTTGAAAGGTTGTCTGTAGAGTGTGGTTGTCTGTGGTGTGTGGTTGTGGTTGGAAAGAGGAGGAAGTTGGGGGAGAGAAGAAGAGGAAGGAATAGTGGGTCTATATAGAGGCAGCCAGAGAGCGGCGGTGTGGGAGAGTGAGAGTACACTTCAGTTTCCGTATGAGGAAAGAGCGGTGGATGCCGCGTACAGTGAAAGGCTGCTTACCGCTTACCAGCTTGACGCCTTAGAAAGGACCTAGATCATGGTAGAATACCCCATATGGTCTGTTTCTAGCAGCCCTTGCACAAAAAGTGCAAACAGGGAAACAAACGAAAAGACGTAAGAGCAAGAAAGCAAAAGAGAAGGGCCTGCAACCCCGATTCGAACCCAGGACCAAAAAAGTACCGCCCACCCATTGATAGGGTCACCGACGTCCGAGAAAGCGCATCTTTTAATCCCGACGCAGGACCCCAGACCGCTCAGCTATCGCTAGATGTTTGGTGATAGGAGTAGAACTTTTGCGATATATATAGACCGAAAAAAGAGTAGGAGAAGCCGAAATGATATAAGTCTTTTCCCTTCGGCATGGCGCCGGGGACATCGATGTGTGATAGCTCGCTGGGCTGGGTGAAAGTGAACTTTGGAACGCGGCACTGGAATCAGCTGATTGGCGAAGCTGTTGACTCAAGCTTCTCTTATATACACTCGGTGGGAACACTGATATCTTCTCGATCTTTCATCTTGTGCAAGATATTCCCTTATTTTGCGCCGATGTGAGGTCGTTTGCCGGCCGCAACGCGGTTCTTTCCCCTTCGGGAATCCGCCAGCAAAGTCTCCAGGTCACAACACTTCATCTTCAAGCCCGGCATTTCCGAGCCCGAAAGTCTTCATCCAGTATCCACGTATCAGTCATTCCAAACTCGGCACAAAACAACTCCACACCCTAACACTCGTCAGTCACGCACTCTCCCACCATCCTCTCCAAAGACCCAAACACTAAAGGGAATATTAGAAAAGAACAAACTCACGCGATACCAACATATCCCCCCAACAAGCCCAATCCCTTCCCCCACCCTCCGCCCCCTCCATCCCCCCTCCCACCAACCAACACCGCGAACACACCTACACTCGCCTCCAAAACACCCACCTCAAACCCGCCAAACCCCAACCCCATCTCCCTCCCCATGGCCCACCCCAGCACCACCATGACCGGCGTCACAAACAGCGCAATCTGGATCGCCGACCCGATACTCACCGCGAACGCGAGGTCCATCTGTCCGCGGCCAGCGAACATGATCCCGGAGACGAGTTCGGCGGCGTTTCCGACGAGGGGCAGGACGATGAGGCCGACGGTGGGTTTGGAGAGGGGTGTGTGCGTGGTGACGTGGTCGATTGTGTCGACGAGGAGGCTGCTGGTGAGGGAGAGGAGGATGGTCGAGGTGAGGAGGGCGATGGGGGGAATGAATTTCAGGAAGAATGGGAGCGATGTTAGGTGTTTGAACGTCGAGGTTGCTGTGTGGAATGGTTGGAAAAGGGGCGACCTAGGCTCTGGAAACGATGGTGATCCGTCGATAGGGACGGGGAGGATTCGGTGGGTGTCCCCCGGGTAGGAGAGAGCCCCGCGGCGGTAAGAGTATGAGCGGGCTCGGCGTATTTCAGCTACTTGGAAGGTCTCTAGATTGGTGGTCTCTGGTTCCAGCTGACCTAAAGGGGCATAAACTGTGTTTGGGGCCCGCAGCTGGGTATACAAATATATGAAATATAGTACGACGAGGACTAGCGAGATGCCTCTGCTCAAGTGGAGTACTACCCCAGCGGAAGAGCCCGAAAGCTTCAAGATGGACTATGATGTTGTTAGAGGGAGGATAAAGCTTCGGAGAAGGAATCGACACAAGGGTGATATGTACCGGAATAAGTAAACCCACGGTCGTGAGGCTGAGAATAACGGTGGCCATCAGGGTAGCAGTGGCATTATGCTTCTGCCCAGGGCACTTAAGCTCGCCTGCAATGAGAGCAAGTCCCAGTACCAGAAGAATATTGACGATGATCGATCCGAGCAGCGATGCTCTCACTATCATGTACTGACGCTGCAGCAAAGCATGACTTGAAGTATCAGAAGCTGGTCACATGAATAGTTCAACAATCTTACGCACTGTTCCTTGTCAGCAGAAGAAATCCAGAATGTCTCTAGGGAAGGAACGCACAAAATAAACACCTCAGTGGCATTCCCCATAGTAACATTCAGCAAGGCTCCGGTTGTCTCTCCAAGATGACTTGAAACGGCACCCGTCGCTCGGCACAAGACGTCTGCCAAAGGAACGATAGCTATGCAGTTAAGAACGAATACGACAGTATCGCTGCATCCAAGCCGGGGCGCCAGAATACCTGCCGGAACGAAGACGAGCAGGATGTTGCTCCAATTCCTCCCAGCGAACCGAACATATTTGGCGAGGCGTTGCTTGAAGTTACTACCCCCAGTCTTCTCGGAGATCGAGGAAGGGTACGTGTCACTCGCAAAGCCAGGAGACTCCTACGAGAAAAAAATTAGATTTGTGAGGTTAGATGCGTATGAGGCCTACCACAGTTGTCGCGGCTGGTAGCTGCCGATGGAAAACGCGATAGCCGTTAGCTGGGAGATTTTCTAGAACAACATCTTCGTCCACGGTTGTCATACTGGACAAAGTCGACAGGTCACTAATCCATCTTCCGACTTCTGCCCCGTTGTCCTCCTCACTCAGCTCGACGGCGACACGAGGAACATGATGCATGCTTTGAGGAGAAGCACGCAGGAGAGAAGGGGAGCGTTTGAGGCGTTAGCGGATGTCAGGAGCAGCAACGGTTTTCTCCAAGCTTAAGGGGAATCGCCAGCCCTAAGAATACGAAGCCACCTCGGATGATTTTAGCGTCCTAGGACGCGACGGCGCCAGTCCTAGAAGGCTAGAAGCCGCCTATAGATGCAGCTGAAAGCTCGAGCTGAATACGAAGGCGAGATGTTCGTTCGATCGTCCCCGTCCGCATGTTCATTTCGTGCAGGCATTCTGGTATAAGAGCAAATAGCAAACGTCCGATTCTATACTTTCCATCTGCTCGCTCTTCCTTCCCCCCTACTGTGTATCCTTTGGAAACCCCTTTTCTCATCGACCAGCAGCTACCCGGGTGCAAATAGGAGGTGGAGTCAAGCCGCGGCCAATCGAAGCTTGCTGAAGCTCGGCGGTCTCGGCGGGAGACTAGCCTTATGGAGTAACGTGTTTCTGTCGTGTATATCCTCCCCTTTTACATCCCACTGAGCAATCCCCTGAACTCTCCTTTGGGTCAGCGCAACTTAGTTGGCTACATCGTAATTTGGCCACGAGGGGGGCTTTGTTCTGATGTCTGTTATCCCTAGACGGAGGCGCTACATAGCTGATTGCACCGCCTGGTTTACATCCCAAGTCCTACTCTGCACCCTTTCCATCACGAAAACCCCCATCAAAGAAACCATCTAAACTCCTCCCTCCTCGGCCCCTCCCTCAGCAACTCCGTACTCACATCCCTCGCACTCAGCCTCACCCCCTGTCTCCTATCCCTCCTCCCATTATCCCACACCATATACGACCCCAAAAGCAACGCGAGCAGACACCCACAAGCTCCAAAAGCCGCCGTCGTCGCCAACGCAGGGATATACTTTGGCTTGTCCTGCTCCCGGAAGATGTTGGAGCTGACGACGCCCATGAGGTTCGCCAGCGGTACGCCGATGGACGTCAGCGTCACGCGACGGCCTTCGTGCGCCACGTTGTTGTTGTACCAGGTGGAGAGGAGGACGGATGGTGCGGATGTTCCCCATGTCATCATGAAGCAGGCAAAGTAGGCCACGGTGAGGGAGTGTTCGACGTCAATGGTCGCATAGATGATGAACCCTATGAACGTGAGGGCGAATCCGAGCGCAATGAAAGGGAACCGGAGCCGAGTGTAGTCGCTGGTAAAAGCTAAGATGAGCAACACGCAAGCCCCTACGATATTGGGTGCGACGGTGTAGAGGTTCGTCTTGATCTTGTCGTATCCTAGGCGAGCCACGATTTGAGGAAGGAAAAGAGAGACGGATTGCAACGGCACGCCGAGACAGATTTCGATGGCGAGGAATCCATACGTGGCGGGCATTTTGAAGATTTCCAGCGCGTCGCGGAGATTGAACTTCTCCCCCACCACTGCTGACGAGTCGATTTGGATGCGTTTGAATGCCAGACGTCTTTCTTCTTCGCTCAGAAATGCGGCTTCGTAGGCCGACTTGGGGAGATACAAGTATGCAACAAGGGCAACTATCACTGTGAGCACTACCCGATGCAGGCGAGAAGCAAATACTCACAGACAATAGTCAGCGAACCTTCAATGATGAAAAGGTAGCGCCATGAATCCAACCGTGATTCGATATGGAAGACGGCAAAAGCCAGCAGCCCAGAGAAAGCATTTGCGATGTTGGACGCTGCATAGAAAAGGGCCAAACGCCGAGCAAGCTCTCCGCGGCGATAGAAGGTCGTAAGGTAGTAGATGACTAGCGGGAAGAAGGCTGATTCCGCCATACCTGGATCACGGTCAGGACAGCCCTTAAACGAGTATCCCAGATGTAAAGAAACCCAACGCTGTCCTACAAGAAAGCTGGTTTCAGAAATGGCTTACCCAAGAACCATCTCAACGCCATCATGCCCGCCCAATTCTTCACGCTCGCACTCAACAGCGTCGCACTCCCGAAAGTAAACATCATAATCGGCAGCACGCGATGCGGCCCGTACCTCTTCCCGAGCATGCCGATCGGCGGCGCAAAGAGGACATACGGCACGTAGAAGATGCTCAACATGATATTGTACTGGTTTCCCTTAAAGTTGAGGTCCTTGTCCATGCCGTCCGTCTTCGCATTGCCGAGGTTGCCTTTATCGAGTGCATTGAACATGTACATGAGAGCGAGCATGGGCAGGATCCGGAGGTCGAACTTGAGAGCGAGGGCCTTCTCATGTTCGAAGGTGGGTAGATGCTCGCCTTGGCCTTCCAGAACGGCGGGTTCGCTGTCGTTGGAGGATGATTTTGAGACAGGTACCTCCATCCCTCTGTCAATGATGTTGGAATCCTTCACAGTTTCCATGGTTCCTGTCGAAAGATGAGGGGCTGACCGGACAGCTAGAGAGCAGTCAGATGGGCGGGGAGAGGTCAGACCATGTACGCAGATTCAGAACCGGTGCATATCCGACTAGTCGCAGTACTGTGTAGTAAGCTGGCGATGAAACCTCGTGAGTCCAACTGCAGCGGTTGTGATCACCGTTATGCAGGGCGAATCACCCCCGCTGTAGTGTAACTCCATAGTACAACCTGGTAAGCCGGCGTCTGCTTCGAGCGAATCATGGCAAACGTATGGCGGGATCCTCTGACAGATAAATACTGCGTGCAAATGACTTAGTCTACCACAGGTTGCGAAACCGCTGCGATAAGGCTCCAAGTCAGCGAGCGATCTGCAGATAACCCATCTTTCTTTGCACCATTCAATACCTCCCCATCTACCTCTGAATCTAAACCAGGAAAATGCGCGAGTATAATAGTCTTAAAAATCCAGGTTCGGGCATGCTTATACTGTGGTTATATCAAGCTTCCCCGCACTTCGGGGTGATATGCCGGATGATATTGACAGCCATGAAGGACTGCATACAGAACCAGCAGCGCCTTGCTCATGTGCCCGCTTGCTCAACTTATATGCCACTGCGACTGTACAAGTAAACGTCTCAATGTGAAGTTCAGTGGAAGACAGACGGTGACCCGGCTTGGACGCACCAGTCCAAACAAGAAATGCACAACGGGTACTGGAAGGTCACACAGAATCCTTCGAAATCGCTTATCAGTATGTCAGCACCGTCCCTTTCAAGAGGAGACTCCGGCACTCCCTCATGGACGCATCCACACCCAACAAGCGGTCAGTGAAAAACGCTCTTATCCAAGGCCCCGATAAGCCTTGAAAAGGAGTCGAGGCACCCGGAACATACTGCCGAAGCTCTTCAACCGCTCTGGGGTCCCCGCGGTGGCAAGGGGGTATAGCGGGGTTGCGCTAAGGCACTGATACGATCGTGTGCGTGCGATAAGTGAGGAGTAGCAGTAATCTGACAAGTCAGTCCGACCTGGAGTCATGCTATCGAGACTTTGTTGATATCAAAGTCATAGATATGACGGAAGCGACCTATTCTTACATTCGCGTAAGCGCTACATGCACCCAACCTGACTGCCTGGGAAGAAGCAAGCTGGATCCCCAGTCTATCCCGTGTAGATATGCCAAAAACATGAGTGATAAGAAAGAAACAAGCATCCAAATGGATAGCGAAGTAATGAGACTCTCAACGCTGTCTCTAGAATGTCGGAAATCTCATAGCAGGATAAACGAAATTGGGGCACGATCCCAGCGATGAAGGGGTATAGCACAAAACGCCTTGTGGGTATCCGTTCATCATCCCTCGCTTTTCACAAGAACTCCGGAAGCGTAAGGATGCCAATCTAAGCCCAGGAAAATCATACCAAATAAAAGAAATTCTGCACGTCACACTGCGACAACCCGGGCAGCTCAGTGAGATTCCTGTGCGTGCGCTGCCTCTTTGCCCTTGGAGCTCGGATGCAAGATATGTGTAGGCCGCCATTTCGCGACATTGGCGACGCTAAAGTGCAGCGGCTCCTTGACCCCCTTCTCGCGCACAGGCATCTTCCGTTTGGATCGCCCGGAGACATAGATGGGT
Organism: Westerdykella ornata; assembly: GCF_010094085.1. Taxonomy (NCBI): domain Eukaryota; kingdom Fungi; phylum Ascomycota; class Dothideomycetes; order Pleosporales; family Sporormiaceae; genus Westerdykella; species Westerdykella ornata. Next base: position 25,364 of record NW_022986875.1, read on the forward strand.
TGTGGGTGGATGCCGGGCATGGATTGCTTGCCTCGCAACTTTGGCTTCTTATCGCAATGCTCGTCATCGGTCCCCTCCGTCTCGAAGCTGCGAAGGCTGCTCCGTTCCGACGAGAAGGCCGACCGTGCGGAATGGGCAGAGTGGGTGGGGACGCGTTCAACGCTCACGTGTGAAAGCATGGAGGCCGAGTCGGCGAGCACTTCCAGCTTGGACGGCGCTCTTTCCACCAGCGAATGCCTATTCGCCAAAGAGTGAGTTCGAGAAGAATAGGTTGGCGGAGGGTCCGGATAATCGTACATGATCTCAGAGTCCAGGCTCTTGTACTTGGAGGCGCCATCCAACTCTTCATCGTGACTCCAACACGATTCGTCGGCGCCCACCACGGGAGGTAAAAGCCGGATCTCGTTCCACGTGATGTCTTCATATTGCAGGGTGACATAGAGCACGTCGCCTTGCATCTTGTCATGTGCGATACAGTGATCCTCCAAGAATGGGTAGTCCCACACCGTCCTGAGAGTAAGCTCCTTTGGAAGCAGCTGTAGAGCCATCCGGCCGAACGGTTCGTCAGCCGGACGGTGGCCAATCATTGGCATCCAAGGCCGACCGCGCAGCACGCCCTTGAAGGCGTTTTCAATCCGATTCGCAAAGCATGAGCTGTCTTGGCTGGGGAATTCCAGGTTTTGGTGGAGCTTTCGCGAGGCGCAGCGACGGTAGCCATTGCTGTCGGGATCATAAGCGAACTTGAGTGATTTGCGAGGGACGAAGATCACCCGCACACTCCACGATGAGGGATACTTCTTGTCTGTACGAATGGGAAGTTGACCTAGAGAATGCTGAACCAGAGGAAGAGAAGGCAGTGGAGGGACGGCAGGTGTCTGCAGCACAGCCTTTGGGGCAGCTTTGGGAGTGGCCACTCCAGGCGTGCCCTCTCTCGACGAGGACGATTCGTGGTGCTCCAAACGGTCCAGCCGATTCTCGAGATCCATCGTCACTTCATCCACCATGGTCAACCTCTCTTGCACCGCCTTGATGTGGTCGTTGAACTCCTGCGTCTTGTCGACCACAGCCTCCACCTTGTCGTCCATTGTCACTTTGAGTAATCGCATGTTCTCATACATCCTCTGCTCAACAGCCTGCTGGGTCCGGAGATGCTCTTCCCTCAGCATTTTTTCCTTGTAGAACTCTTGCTCCAGGCGCTCGAAGCGCTTGAGCTCGTGCTTCAGGCGCTTCATCTCCTCGATCACGGAGAGGTACTCCTCCATGGTCACGGTCGACAAGGGTTGGGCCTCGTGATTCCATGCTTGATGACCGCACCCGCATGTGGAGCGGACTACGGGGTCGGCGGGATAGAAACTCCGACATGAGCATCGCTGGCGAGAGCCCTTTGGGGAATCAGACTCGTTCACGAGAAAGGTGCATTCTCCTCGAGGTAGGGGAGCATCGTCATCCGAGGTTGGTCTTCCTGGCAGAGGGACCGAAGCTTGCGAATTATTATTATGGAACATCAGGAAACGACCTGTCGTGCTGGTCGGTGGTCGGCTCTTGGAGGTTGAGTATGCAGTTCATGGAATGGATTGAAGGGGGATATCGAAGAGTAGTGGAGTCTGTGACTGACAGGGGTAGGAGAGATAGGTAGGCGAGGGGAATTCAGCGGGGAAGGGGGACTGAGTGAATTATAAGAAGAGAGAAGGGACCCGCGGATAAGAATGAGGCTGAGGCCTGGCGAGAGATAAGGCAGTGAGAATAGCTGGCAAGCGCTCAAACCCAGTGTGCTGGGCCCGACTGAGGCATGGGCGGTCAGTGGAGGCAGTGGAGGCTCAGAGAGATATGCAGGGAGTACAAGCCGATAGGGTATGGAAGAGCCGTGGGGAGGAAGACGAAAGCGGGTTTCTGTGAGAGTATGGAGTGAGGAAGGGCCGGACAGCGAGGTACTCGGTGCTCATTCCACAGGACAGTATTTGAGCAGACGGCTAGCTCCCGCGCTGGGGCACGGCGGGAGTGCGTAGCCGTGCCATGACGGGCCGGGGACTGTGCCGAAGAAAGAGAGAGGTCGTGGGGCTGGCTGGAGGGGCGTGGTGGGAGAGACGCGGTGTGTGCGTATCTGGCAGGACTCACAAGTCAGAGCTGGGGGGTGGTGGGCGATAAGGAACGGGATGAGCACGGGAGCACAGGGGCGTCGTCGGTCAAGTTCGAGAAGGAGCGCCACGGCCAATCGACGGGATCCAGGGGTTGAGAATGAGAATGAGGGCGTGGCACACAGTACGGATTATACTTGCCTTGCAAACCCCACGCTCTCCCGCACGAAAGTCTGATAGACTAGATGGAATTTTGGGCACGAGCCACAAGTACTCCGTAGTACTCGGTACTTTTCTGTGACTGACCTGTCGGTGATGGTCCAATTCGGCTCGCAGATGGGAGAAAAGACTTGGAAAGGATGCGGTCAGTCAGACATGCGGTGTGTACTCCAAGTCCTTCCCTTGGCGCCGCGCTTGCTGTATCTGACCAGAAAGGGAAGCAGCAATTGTGTGACGCTCCCTTCGCTCCCTTATCGCCATCGCCATTGCCCAACTTGTGGGGGTTGCGCCCGCCGCCTGTGATTGGTTCGATAGATAAATAGGGCGGCTTAGTCAACTGCCCTTCTCTCCCATCCCCCATCACCTTTCAGACGGCTCTTCGTCCTCCCACCGATACTCGCATAGCATCACGCCTTTCCGATGTGGCGACGATTGGCGTTGCGGCATCTTTTGTGTGCGCTGGCGCTGAATTGAACATCATTCACCATTACACCCTACTATCCGGAGTAGTACCTACGGGGATAAGTCCTCATCAATCCGTCAACATTCCCGGCCAGAGCTTATTTCCATCCCATCTCCCCAAATTGGCAGAGACACCTTGTTTGTCTCCAGCAACACTCATCAAAAACCTGGGCACCCAGCCCATGCCTTCATGCTCCGTCCTGCGACAGGCCATGGAAGAGGAAAGGTGGCACTGCATCAACCCCGATACCGCTATCGCTCTGCAGACCAGTTGCCGGGGCTGAGGGTGAAACCGATTCTCCCCTCGCCGCCTGTCGCACGACGACGCAATCTCAATCCCCCTTGACCTCATTCTGAATCCGCCCCCTTGGGTTCTTCGGCCTTTCTCGTGCTTCGGAGAAGACAGCTCACGACCAAAAACCGTAGTAATTTGTATCCCACGGTTTGTAACGGCCATTAGCTCATGGCCGCCGAGCATTCCAGGGCATTTTCAGGCCCAGCCGAGTGGCTACCACGAGGCCCCAAGTCTTGGCGCTGTCTGATAGGTTCCGGGAGACAGCGTGCTCACGAGGCGGCATTCAAGAGGTTGCTTCCATCCCATGTTCCCCATCACCCCGATTTCTTCAACTGTCAAAGCTCGCAGAAACGAAGAGAAGAAAGGACGGATACCCTTTTCTTTGCTCGCCTCGTCTTGACCCTTTCATCACCGCACCTGGTTTATTGCGTGTTAATACTATGTGTCATCTCTGCATCTCCTCTTCCCTTGTGTCAATTGCGACACCAATGACGAGCTCCAGCTTTACATGGTCCTGCTTCCTCCCTCCCACGCCCATGTCTACCAATCCACGCCCACATCCAAAAATGCAACCTCTTTTCATCCCGAGCCCACGGCTCTGCCAAAAGCACCACGCGTCCCTCTGAACGCCTTCCGCCTTCCCCTCGCTGCGCCCCTCCAGACACAGATTCGTCTCCTCGCAGCGCAGACAGGTGCCTGACGAGACCCGACCAATCCGGCTAGCCTGACGATCGACCGGGAGCGTCCGTTGAACAGTTGCAACGGTGATCGCCTCCCTGGCCTCGAGTTTCCCCCATGTGTCGCCGTCTTTTGCTTTTGTTCTGACTTTCTCTCTTTGCACTTGACTTGTCCGCAGACTCGTTGCTTCGCTCTGATTGCGTTCTGCACGCTGAAGGAAGAGCTATAGTTGAACACTACTGTACATCTCATCCGACCACGAGTCCGCAGGGTGCAGCACATTACGAAGGCTTTGAAGCACCTACCTGACATTGAACACACCGAATCTTCTCTCACTGTCGCCCGGTTTATGATTGCAGGATAATGCCACGAATTCGCGAGTTCGGAGCAGCCATTATTACAGTGATAGGTTCTCCGACTGCATTTGATTTGTCATTGGAAACTCACGCGAGAGATAGCTATGCTCTATCTCTACGGAGTACTCAAATACCAACACTCTTGCCCTTACCATCACGGTCAAAACTGCTCATCCCTCCATATCGACCTTAGAACCACGCTAGAACGCCCGACTTGATGCGCCGCCACAGGTCCACGTGACACCATCACAACCGCATTCGTCTTCGTCTTCCACATCTACACATGCATGGAGCGTCCAGCTGGCTTACAACTTCTGTCTATGAAGCAACAGCGCCTTATGTTCCTATGTTCTTGTGTTCTTCCTTACTTTCGTCTTGATGCTGTCAGCCTGGCACCTCATATCCATCCGCGCTAACTGCAAGCAGAGTCGATCTGAAGTAAGCGGCCAATCAAATAGTTCAGCCACCCTCGTCGCTACAGCTTACGCATCCTTCACCACTCAGCCTCCTTCCACAGTCCAGCAGGGCAGCAGGGCTTAAGCCGCATAAGAGGCCAAGTTGTCGATGCCTTAGACCTCCTCCTTCGCACTCCCGTCTCATTGTCATGGAGATAGAACCCGGCCCAGCAGGCCCTCCGATACGGCGTCAAAAACAGAACGGTACACGGAACGCTAACTAACGGCAATGGTAGCTCGAGGAGGTCGTTCGAGAGGATGTACCAACTGCCGGCGTCGACGGATCAAATGCGGTTCGTTTGGTGCAGGTACCTTCGGCAGCCTTCACTGACCATTGTTCCTCAGACGAGACCAGACCGATATGTATTCGTTGTCACAAGAGAGGACTTAGTTGCGACGGCCCCAGAGAGTCTACTTTCATCAATGAGACTATACCTTCATCGTTCCAAGTCGTTAGTAAAGATGTTCGGACTATCGCCACAGAACCCCCCGTGCAGCTCTCCCTCTCCGCCTTCCAGGATGACATTTGTCTCGCCTACGCCCATAAAACCCTTTTCAGAGGTGGTCCCATCGATATAGCTTGCAAAATGGCCTTTTCAAGGCAAGGACAAGTGAACACTGACGGCGATCGCGGGTCCATGCTGCTCCGTGACTCGCTCATCAGTCTGGCTATCGCACATTTCGGTCATAAACATAGCGCAATGGACATTCAGCAGGAAAGCTATCGAATGTACGGAAAGGTCCTACGCCAGTTGAATGAACACCTCGATTTGCCCGATCTGAGATTATCGGATTGCACGATTCTCACATGCCTGATCTGCGCCCTACGCGAGTTGTTTTTCCCCAGCGGACCGAACCATTTCCTGAAGCATCTGCAAGGGATAGAAACCATGTTGAAGTTGCGAGGGGCTCCTGCTGCACCAATACCTTTAGAGACTCTGGTGATACTCCATGGTTTACGGACTCTTTCGATAGTGAGTGGGATGTTTGTCGCAAGGCCGTCTCTCTTTGCTCAGGAAGAATGGAAGCACCTCCAGCCCCTTCAACTTGACCAAGATGGCCGGATTAGGCACAACATCCTACCCATCCTCGCTGATTGCACCAAGTTTATTGCCGCACGAGACGCAGTCCTCCGGTCGAATGATCCCAACGCCCGTCGGTCACTGTTGCGACAAATCGACAACGCTCGATCGGCGCTCGACTCAATCCGCACCGAATGGCCCACCAACGTTGGCCTGAAACAAACTAGAGGCCGCAGCTTGGGTACACAAATGATGTATAATGCAACGTATATCTGTCTACTGGACATCCGCCAAGGGTTGGAGCCGTCGCTCGAGTACGAGTTCCTGAGAAGTTTCGCTGTTCAAGAAATCATTAGCAATCTGGAACGACTTTCCCAAAAGCCAGGAGGCGTTAATTTCAGCATCATTCGGTTCGTTGTCATCCAAGTAGCTTTACACGTGATGGGGGGTTCCGGAACTCCCCTCGGTCGACAGCTGGTTCGCGTCCTTCAAGGACCGGACGCTGCTGGCGTCGAAATTCATATCCAAGGGTCGAATTTGCTGGGAGGAATGGGTATTGGTCAGATTTTCCCTTGACGGCTCGATCGAGATACTCGACCTTTGGGAATTCTCGCCCCTTTCCACCGAATGGTGCACATCAAAGAGTTATATGTCTAACAGCCCCTTGAACGATTTAATATCCCTCCCAGGCGGAGCGCAGCGGGTATACCGCTTCAAGAAGCTGGCTCACTCGGACCTCTAGGGAGTACAGTATTATCGCCTTATTCTCTGTCCAATACGATGAAAAATTCTCGACTTCAGTATAACCCTTGGAGTGGATGTCATGCCTATACTTCAGTACTATATGCGCTTGGAGGATTGGCAGACACCTGCACTCCTGACATTATCGTTAAAGAACTTTCTAAAAAAGCCATTACAGTCTGAGCTCTCCAGGTACCGAACTTCTAGACTTCCAGGCCGCGCCTTCGCTTCCGGAATCTGGGATGCACCATCGAAGCCCATACTCCTAGCTTTGTTTCAAATCATCCCACCGGATCCTCGTCGCCACGCGCACCTCATTTGGGCAGCATTTCATCTCCGGCGGTGGCGGACCAGCATACTTTGCAGAACAGTCGTTGTACCACACTACTCGACAACTTCTCGTTCGCCTGTCCAGGTATCAAACAACGGTCTGCATCGGCTCCACATATGTAAAGCTGTGGAGAACCAGGAATGATCTGTCGTTGACCACGACGTGGCTGTATCCCTGGTCCGAACCCGTTTAACCGCCGGCAGCATAAACATCGCGATATTGACATCACCGCGGTCCTTGTTTTATTATTGCAATCGGACGAAGGGCAGTTTTAGGGCCGTGAATATACTACCGGACACTTGATCGTGAGGCGATCGTGCGAACGAACTCCCAACATACCCTCACAGTACAACAAACGCTCAACCCTCTGTCAGGAGATATTGTTTAACAGGCGCTCAAGAGACCCTTAGCAACCCTTGGGAAGCAACGGTTCATACATTAAATGTCAAATCAAGCTGGAGACAAGAATGTAGAGTCTCTCCAAGTCTACGGCAGCGCTACAAGGCCCCCCGGTTAAAGGGAGCTCGATCAACCCAGGTAAAGGGCCAAGAAACACTTTAATCTTCCCCAGAAACCACCAAGAGACCCACACGCGACTATTTTAGTGTCCGAGAATTGATATATAAGATGGGAGGGACTCGAGAAATCCGGGGTAAGAGGAATTGTCTTGAGCTTCTCCCTGTATCTTCACTACCGCCGTATCAACTTCTTCCATCATGGGTCTCAAGGCTGTGTTTGTGACGTCCCTGTTGGCGGTCACTGGAACTGCTATCCCGATTCTGGATCCTATTCAGATGATCCGCCGTGCTGGACCTGAGGCTGGAAAGGTATATTGAGATACTACCCTTGAGAGAGCGTTGAATTAAGAAAATGCAAAGGTCATCCAGAAGTGCGCCGCACCGGGACAAATTGCCCTGGCCTACGATGACGGACCCTACCAATACACGCAGAAGCTCGTCGACACCCTGACGGCCGCTGGCGCCAAGGGCACCTTTTTCGTGACCGGTACTCTCTACGGTATGCATGAAACGATTCCAACACCCTCAGAAAGAAATCACGCCTCCCTAACATGTATAAAACAGGCTGCATCTACGGCCAAAAGACGGCGCTGCAAAACGCCTACCGCGCCGGCCACCAAATCGCCTCGCACACGTGGTCGCACCCGCAAAACTTCGGCTCCATGTCGAGCAGCGAGCTCACGCAGCAGATGCAGCGCCTCGAGCAGGCCCTCGTCAACATCATCGGCGTCAAGCCCACGTACATGCGTCCCCCCTACCTCGCCACGGGCGGCAACGTCCTGCCCGTCATGAAGCAGCTCGGCTACCGCGTCATCACCAACGACGTGGATGCGGGCGACTGGAACGGCTTGACGGCCGAGCAGAGCGAGCAGCGGTTCCAGCAGGCGGGCGCGGGCGGCAATGGGCATATCCCCCTCATGCATGAGACGTATGCTAGCACGGTGAATACGCTGACGCCCTGGTTGATCAACTGGGCTAAGCAGAATAACTTGAAGATTGTCACTGTTGGTATGTCGACCCTTATTTTATCCCTTCTTGTACGTATGGTTCTCGGGCGATTGCTGACGCGGTGATGATAGCTGAATGCCTGGGTGACCCCACTGGTGCCTATAAAAACGGTACCGCTAACGGCCAGTCGACCTGCTAGAAGGCGGTGGAGGAAGGAAAATGGTTAAACTTCGAGGTTGTATATATGTGATATGAGCTATGAAGCATATGCCTGGTGGTGATCAGCATGGCTGCTTTTGATGAATGGAAAACTGTATATACTGCGATTTCTCATTGTCTGTGCGATATGCCTTGCTTTGACCTCGATTTTCTCGATGACGAAGGCTATTTCCAGAGACCCATGCGTGGATTGTCCCAATTCCAAATGTGGGAATAAACACGAGACGGACATCCATCAACACGACGCTCTATCACTGGTAACACCCATTCTCTTTTCCACAGCAGTGCAATAAATACCTCTTTTCTTTTACCTGCAAAAGACCCAATTAAGAACCCCGAGATTAGCTCAAGTATTATTGCAATACGTGTTCCACATTTTCGCTCATCGACTCATGCTCTCGTTCCAGCTTTCCATTGACCAGCTTCCTGTTTTTCATCAATGGTGGATCCAATGTTCTGGTTGGAGTCTTGCACTCGATCTGTGTTGAGGGATTGGGACATGTTGGTGCTCCGGCGGAGATGCTGGCGTTGTTTATGTTGCCCAGGTGAATGGGGAATTAGACGAATGAGGAGGTGGACAGTTTGGAGAAGGTTGATATGAAGGCTTCGTATGACATATAGATCAAAAATAGAGCTGGTACGTAATGAGGGGAGTAGGTACTGGAGTAGGAAGATATGATTGCTAAGGTACGTGCCGGTCTGCCTGGTTAGAGATGAAGCATTCTCCTGTCGTAAGTCCAGATATAGAGGAGTCCGAGTCCCTCTGGGTGTCTGCCTGGATGTAGATGGCGGATGGAGTTGATGTGGAAGTCCAGCTCCGAAAACGCACATGCGTATCTGAGCTCTGAAAACAATGCACCAGGTGGTGGAGGACATAGGAAATATAATGCCGAGGTATTGAGTCTTGAGCAGATATAGTGCACATGTATGCGAACATATTCGTAACAGACCTCCTATTGTCACAACGCTTTCCGCCACGTCCAAATCCTATTTATTCCGCATCGTCTATCGCACGTCCAACTTCCGCAATCCAGCTCCTTACTCCTCCTCGGCAAACTCTGCACGGCCAGCCTTTGAGTTGAGGTATTCGTTCCTGTTTTGTCTGTTAGCTCCAGATCCCTAGACCACAGCTGCCAAGTTGCCCTCCGATCTCCATACCTCTCAATTGCCCACTGCATGGCGCTGTACGCGACGATGAAGGGAGGCACGACGTAGAGGAACTGGTTCCTGACCCTCCGCACCATGTTGAAGAAACCTTTTGGGAAAACGCCAGCCATCGGCCTCACGCGGTTCGGGCTAATGCCATAGGTAACGACGCCCTTGCCTGGCTGGCCTCCGCCCTCGTAGGGGTTGCCCCATTCGCCAATGTGGTAGCTGTGCGATTGTAAGTCTCTGCGTCATATTCTAGGGGCGGTGCCGGCGTGAGACCCGTCTTCGGTGGGCGACGTACGTGTGCTTGATGCGGGAAGCGACGTTGGAAGTGGATGAACCGCCCATGGTGCCGGTGTCTGCTCGAGTCGATGCGCAATTGAGGATGGAAATTGGTCGTCAATGGAGCTCCAAGCGTTGTGCTGCGTCTGCCCAGTCAGCCAGCTTTTCATACGCGCTTAGACCTTTTCGGTCTCATACGCTTCCTGAATTGGAAAGGTTTCGCTTAGGTAAGCGCTCAGTAGCTAAACGTGCGCTTGCCCGAGCCGACAGCCAGAGACATCGTATCAACGGGAGATACAAGTGAGTTGAGTGGTCCATGTCTTTCAGGAACCGTCGAAACAGTCGTATAACATTCGTGCTGCTTGTAGGCTGAGTTGAGACATTTTACACAGCCCCATCAAAGCTCAGCTGCATAGAATGAATCCTGAAACCAGGAGCTCAGCGACCTTCATCTGCTGCAACATTCCGCAGTTGAGAACTCAATAACTCAGTGCTCATTTATTGTCTTTACTGACAGCTACCTGGAAACCTTACGCCTCTTCGCATCCTTCGAAGATAGCATCATGAGCCGTTTTAGGGACACCGACGACGTAAGCGCCCCCGGATGTACACCTGCTCACTTTGCTGACAACCAGGCTAGGACGAAGAGCGTCTCCCTGAGCACTTCAAACGCATCGGATACGATGCCGACACGCAGATCTACACCTTCGAAGACACCTCTACTGGCCGTATCTATGAGTCGGCGCCCGGCAACCGCTATGGCATTCTCACACCGGCTGGTGAACCTCGCGATCCTGCCGAGATCGAAGCCCACAATGCGCAGATTCGGAAAGGAAACAGAGAGGCAGTCCGGACGATGCTACCGTTTGCTCTTCTCGCTGTAGTCTTCCTACTGCTCTTATTCAGGTTCATATACGGTGGAAGTTCGGGCAGCGAAGCTGAGGTTGAATGCGGTCTTGGGGGAAAAGCTATACACGTCCAAGCAGGAGACACTTGCTGGGAAATCGCGAAAGCGTATGGTCTCGAGGTGGCTGGCCTGCTGGCCCTTCAAGGTAATGGGGGAGTGGACTGTGACAAGCTGCAGGTTGGACAGAGCATTTGCGTCCCAGCTTAAGTTCATTTACTGGATATTCAAGTCCTTCATAAGTCTTCCAGGGAAAGGCTCGTTGGCCCGAATGAGTTCTGGGTATCTATTGAAGCAATGCTTACAAAGTTTACGGTTGAGACCAGGACATGTATCCCGGTATTCCCACAGAACGAGTGTCAACCCTGGGGGCAAACGCGTAAAGCTATGAATTCCCACCCTTACAGAGCTAAGTTAGAACATAATTCTGAACTCAAATGTCAAAAAGTACGCTGGGTACTACCTGGTCCCGTGATGTCGTAGTTGATGATGCTTAATAAGCTTAGCCCCAATCAGCGTCAGGGACGGACGAAATTCGCCTCGACTTCCGTCACGATTCAGGCGGCGGCGAGACGACGACGACTGCATCCGCTGCCACTGCCCATAAACCCGTCACCCCATCGTGCCATCCCGGGCGCCTCTTACTCCTCCCTCCGCTTGTGCATGGTTGTGTAAACCAGCACTTCCTCGCCTCCTCCTCCTTCTCCCGCAATGTCGACTCTGCTCCGCCGATCAAGCCAAGCAGCGCGATTCCACAAGCTCAATCTCCACGCCTCGTACCGGCGGATACCTTGTGCAGCACAGAGAGCCGCGCCGCTGTGTCAATCAATAAATACCTTCCAAAGAACCCGCTCACTCGCGACCGCGCCTCCAAAAGAGCCAAGAGATAATAAGGCCCGAAATGGCGAAAAGCAGAAGACGGGTCCCCGGTCCTCGGAGGTGAATTCAGGGCCGGAGAGGTCGCCATTGACAGAGGAAGAGGTGAAACAACTGGAGCAATTCCAAAAGTTGGTCTCAATGGGTCTGCCTCGGTCGCAGAAGAAGTATCTCGATGAAGGGGTCAACGACCTGAAGGAGAATGGCATTCCCGTTGAACTGCGGAAGGAATTGGAGGAGCTGCGCAACGGCAAGAAAATGAACTTGGCGGCTTTGAAGAGATTACTCAATCTCACCAACCAACTCGCAGAAGATGCTGCAAACAGGCGCAGTGAGATGGACTTTAAGCAAAACGTGGATGCAGGGAAAAAGTCGGAGGAGAACACCGCGGAGAAGAACGGATGGGCGGATCCACTAGGTGCCCAGAAGACACATTCAGACCCAGGTCCTTCGAAGGACAAGCCCAAAGTAGAGGGATCAGGCGGTGCTGGTTTCGGTGGCACCCCGGATCCTAAAAACTTCCCCCCTTGGGCAATCGCACTAGGCCTATACTTTCTCTGGAGGATGTACTCGGATAGCGACAATTCAAAGGAGATCACATTTCAGGAGTTCCGTACCACGTTCCTAGACAAGGGTTTGGTCGAGAAAATCACAATAGTGAACGGTAGCAGAGCCAAGGTGCACCTCCACCGCGAGGCGGTAGCAGCCATGTACCCGGATTCCCCTGCCGCTAGCAGTGGCTTCTACTATTATTTCACAATAGGCTCTGTGGAGGCATTCGAGAGGAAGATGGATGATGCGCAGTACGAACTGGGCATTCCCAGCAATGAACGGATACCGGTATCCTATACCACTGAGATCTCCTGGTTCAGCACCTTCATGTCATTTGCACCCGTTCTTTTACTCATAGCACCCACGCTCTGGTTGCTCAGGCGCGGTGGAGGTGGAGCGGCGGGCGGCGGCATATTCAGTGTTGGAAAGAGTAAAGCGAAGAGATTCAACCACGAGAAGGATGTGAAGGTCACCTTTGCCGATGTCGCCGGCTGCGACGAGGCGAAGGTGGAGATCATGGAATTCGTACAATTCCTCAAGAACCCCGAAAGATTCCAGAGACTCGGAGCTAAGATTCCCCGCGGAGCCATTCTATCCGGACCCCCAGGAACTGGTAAAACTCTCCTGGCAAAGGCGACAGCAGGAGAGTCCCGTGTGCCCTTCTACAGCGTCAGCGGCTCGGAGTTCGTAGAGATGTTCGTCGGTGTGGGCGCTTCCCGAGTGCGTGATTTGTTTGAGACTGCGCGGAAGAACACCCCCTGCATTATCTTCATTGACGAGATAGATGCGATCGGTCGTGCAAGATCGAAGGGTAACATCACGGGCGGCAACGATGAACGGGAAGCCACCCTTAATCAGATCTTGACCGAAATGGACGGATTCAACACCACAGATCAAGTGGTTGTCCTAGCCGGTACCAATCGCGCTGATATGCTCGACAGAGCTCTTGTCAGACCCGGTCGATTTGATAGACATATCAATATCGATCCGCCAACCATGGAAGGACGAGCCCAGATTTTCAAGGTCCATCTCAAGAAGATCGTTACCAACGAGGACATGGAATTCCTGACGGGCAGGCTAGCGGCGTTGACTCCTGGCTTCTCTGGTGCCGATATTGCAAATTGCGTCAATGAAGCCGCTTTGATAGGTGAGTTCAAGCCCATGCCATTCTGAGACTCCCTTGCTAATATTCTGTAGCTGCGCGCCGTCAAGCCGACAGTGTCACCATGTCTCACTTTGAACAAGCCATCGAACGAGTGATTGGTGGGTTGGAGAAGAAGTCAATGGTGCTCAAGCCGGAAGAGAAGCGGACAGTGGCCTATCACGAGGCAGGCCATGCCATCTGTGGCTGGTACTTCAAGTACGCGGATCCGCTACTCAAGGTCTCTATCATCCCCCGTGGGTCGGCTGCCTTGGGATACGCGCAATACCTTCCCCAGGGCGACACCTACCTCATGAACGTGAATCAGTTGATGGATCGCATGGCTATGACGTTGGGTGGTCGCGTGAGTGAGGAGCTTCATTTCGATGCGGTCACGTCGGGCGCCTCGGACGACTTCAAGAAGGTCACTGCCATGGCATCAGCCATGGTTACCAAGTGGGGAATGACCAAGAAGCTTGGTTATATCTACTTCGATGACAGCGAACAAAACTTGAAGAAACCGTTCTCGGAAGAGACTGCCAAGAACATCGATGAGGAGGTCAAACGGATCGTCGATGAAGCATACAACAAGTGCAAGGCGCTGTTGACAGAGAAGAAGCGTGAAGTTGGCTTGGTCGCCGAGGAGCTGCTGAAGAAAGAGATGCTGGGCCGCGAAGACATGATCCGGTTACTCGGGCCCCGACCTTTCGAAGACCCGCAGGATTTCCACAAATACTTTGGTGGCGAGCACGGCAAGGTTCCAGGCCTGGTTGAGCCAGCAGGCTCGCCGGATGAGAAGGGTCCTGTTGTGCCCCCACCAGAACCAGGAGTAGCATTCAGGAGCTTGGATATTGAGGACCGGCGGTGACCGCGGCCATTGGGGCTTGCGATTTCTACTTTGGGTTAACTAGCATATCTTTTCGCCGTGGCATGCATTGTCTGCGTGGGCTTCGGCATTCTGGGGGCACTTTGCCTACTCATTTCCACTCCTCGAACTGTGCATTGTATCATAGACTGGGATGATGGGGATGGATGAATTGTAGTATAGTAAGCGCGGAAGCGCAACGTAAGAAAAAGAGTAGGAGTCCGTGTTTCCTATGTACCGGAATAGAGAGTGTAGAACTGTTATACCCTGCTTATTGTGTGACTGGTCCAAATACGCTTGACCTGATGCACCGGGGCTGTTCGTCAAGGAAGCACCGCATGCGGTCCCAAAACCTCTCAAGCAACACGCACCGGAGGCTCTTTATAGGACTTGGTAGCTGTCTTCATTTCACTGCGAAATAATAGCGTTGCTTTCAGCGTTGGAATCACACTCGGAGCCTAGGAGTTTAGTGGAGGTCCCAACGCTTGCTTCCCCGCTCTCTTCGAAACACAATTCCCCATACCCCAACTGTACATGATAACTACTCGGAGATATTGACGCTAGAATCAACAGAGAATCGCTGCAGAATTCCAGACATGATGGTCCAGTTGTTTAAGCAGCAATTTACTGATCACCCGGCCCAACGGCTTGCTCACCCTCAACGAATCGTACAACACCAAGACCTCGGCTGCGGCCAGAATACGTAGGAAACGGCCAGAGGGCATAGGGCGTGCATATTTATCGGCAATTCGTCGGAAAGCAGCGGACATGTCAATGTGACTGTACTCCCGCTTGACTTCTTTTCTTTCCTCTATTTAATCTTGTTTTCCGTTTTTCTCAAGGCTGTTCTGTTTTGTTATTGCTCTAGTCATTGAGGCCAAGGCAGGTCATCTCGAGCTTTACATGAACCTCCGCCGAAGGTTGCGAATCATCGTATAGGAACAATGGGACCGCCAACGACAGACCATCCGCCGGTCATCTTGTTTGGATATGATTGTATGCGAAGAATTTGGTGATAGATTGGACTGCTGATTCGTACAGCGAGCCCGTTCACGAATAAGGTGCGGTTGGCGCTGAGGCTGAAGGGGATTCCGTTCAGTATGTTGCTTTCGATTAGGTCTTGTTTATCGGTTACGTTTTTCTCTATTGAAGGAGTCGCTTCTCTCGATTTCAGTTCATGTTCCACACTTTCATTCATCTGCCTGGTTATCGTTATGCGGGTTTCCCTAAATTTCAGTTCAAAAGCAGATGACTGCAACCTTATCCTCTTTCTGTACATTGTAGCTTTCTGTTTGTGAAATCATCAACACCTCATATTCTCTCGTATACCACTTCAATGAGACTCATATAATCTCTCCCATCCCTGAGCTAATTCCATCCCATCGTTCTCTTCAAGGCTTCTCTGCCCTGTCATCTCCATCATTAACCCATCACCAAGCATACATTCCCGTCCCTTCGATGATGCCCCGGCCCCTCCTCCACAACACCTTCGGCGTCACCTACCGCAAGATCCCGATCCTTGCCCTGGGCCGCGAACTCTACTGCGACACCTCACTCATCATCGAAGCCCTGGAGCACTACTTCCCCTCCACCGACGGCTGGGGCAGCGTCTACCCACCTGCTGAAGGACTACAAAATGAGTGGATATACCGCGGACTAGCGAGAGGTTTCGCCAGTTTCTGGATCGATGTAAGTTCCGGGTAGAAGAGCATTTCCAGTCTCTCTTCCCTCTGTCTTCTTAGTTGCCTCCTCCTCCATCTCGAGCAATCCAAGACAAACAAAAGGAAATGAAATAGAAGAAAAATAACTGACCCCTAACCCACCCACCCCAGCGCCCCTTCTTCCGCAGTACAACCGGCCTCATCCCCCCCTCCGTCTGGCGCACCTCGTTCGGCACCGATCGCGCCGCCCTAATTGGCCACGCGCTCGACCCGGAGAAGCTCGCCAAAAAGATCCCCGAGAACCTATCCCGTCTCGACCTGCACCTGTCCCTCCTAGAGCCCATGCTGAGCGGAGGCAGAAGCGGCTCTATCTCCGCCGCGAGCAAGGAGGAAGAAGATACCGCATGGCTGTTGCCGACGCGGAAACCCTCGCTGGCAGATCTCTCGCTATATTACCAGCTCCGCTGGGGTTGCGATATCGCCGCGGGGAGGGGGATATATAACCTCACGGGCGGCGGAACAGGTGATAGAGGCGAGGATATCGTGAGCGGCGTGTTTAATGAGGAGAGGTATCCTGGAGTGTGGAAGTGGTTCCACGCGTTTGAGGCGTACATCGCTTCTCTGCCCGACCGTGAAACCACCGTCGACGATGAAAAGGACAGTTCCTGGAAACAGGCGTTGAAGGATGCGAAGCCCTTGGCCGACGACGAGATGCTTGTGCCTGCGACGGCGCCGCATCCGAGTTTGGATAGGCAGAGGGGGTTGGTGGCGGGGGCGATGGTGAGCGTGGCGCCAGATGATACGGGGAGGAATGATCCTACGGTTGGGAAGTTGGTGAAGATTGGGACGGAGGAGGTGGTGATCCAGCCCAAAGAGAGGGGCGAGGTGGATGTGAGGATTCATTTTCCGAGATTGGGGTTTGTGGTTCGAGGGGTGGAGGAGAGTAGGCTGTAGATGGAGGCCCAAAGACATCTGAATGCGTGGGAAGAGACTTGAATGATGCTGGCCATGTACTAAACTGAATATCATTCTACACTCCTCGTTATTAGACTCACATCATCTGCTTTCTCCAGGAGAGAGAGCCAATTAGATGTTGGTGGCAGATGCTTGAGGCTTGCATGGAGAGGCTTGCATGGAGAGGCTTGCATGGAAACGAGGTTGAGAAAAATCGGGAATGCCATCGGAGTAGGAATGAAGAGGGACGAGAATATCGGAAAGTTTTTGACGTAGGTATCGGAATTTCGTATAGCCTTACCCATCCCCCAGGTTCGAATGCGCCATAACTCCCTGCCTTCCGCGGCATCTCTTTTGTTGCAAGGAAAAAAAAAAGGAGGTATCGCCGTTGAACCATTCAGTCCGTTCCTTGCTCCCCCAGGCTAAGCATCCACCTCCATCTCCTCCACCCCTCCACCAACCTTCCTCCTCAACGCCTTCTTATTCTTCACCTTAGGCAACTCCTCCTCAAGGTCGCTCTCCAACTCGCTCTCCTCCTCAACACCCTCCTCAATTTCCTTCCTCCTCTTTTCCACCTTCTCCTTGACCTTCTCCACATCCACCTCCATCTCATCCTCGCCCAGCTTCTGCACCACCCACCTCTCACTCGGCGGCAGCAGGTGCTGGTTCTCCTCGACGAGCTTCCGATCCTCGGCTCGCTGGCGTGCCTTGTTGCCCCGCATGCGCGCCTTGTAGAACTGGCGTTCGCGGCGGGCGCGGATCTCGCTGATGCGCGTCATGGCCTTGAGGGTCGTCTGTATGAGGCCGCGGTTGTAGCGAACGGGGATGTTGCGGCGTTGGGCGAATTGCACTGAGTTCCCATGTTAGCATTCCAATTCCATACCGATGCTCGAGCGAGCCATGGCTGGAGGGCGACGTACGGGTTGAATCAACAGTCATCTCCTTGCCATGTGCGCGGCGGAAACTCTTGGTCCACTGCAGTTTGCGCGGGTTGCGCTTCATCTTGAAGTTCTTGTGGCTGTTCATGTCGTTAGCCAGCTATTTCCTTCCAATAGACGGACGATACGGATAATAAAAGTACCATTTTGACTTGCAGAACCTGAACGCTCTAGCATCGTTGCGTATAAAGGTGATGCCCTTGGAAGGGTACACTGTCCCTCGTTAGCAATCTGCTGTGGTGGTGGTCTGCGGACTTCCGACTTACCAGGTGCAGAGCAGAAATAACACGTCTCGATTCTCATCTTGTCGTGCTAACCGGCGAAAATCCACCTGCACAAACTGTATACCAGTGTGAAACGGCGACGACAGATGACAGTCGTTGTCGTCGTCGTTCGTCCAGAAGCAGGTGGCGGCAACCACCCACACTTCACTCGTTGAACTCTTGGCACAGGAAACCAAAAATTATCGCGACCCCCTGGTCAAACCCGCTCTCGGCAAATCCTCGGCAGAGATTCTCTCCGAGCGGCCGCCGCTGGAACCTGCTTCCTCTGGCTAACGAAGAAGAACGAAGCAGCATCAACGGAGGAAACACATCGAGCGCCGCGAATGACTTCCACCCCCCGACAGGCGCAGCAATACCAGCAGCAACAGGCCCAAATCCACTCCCAAGCGCAACCGCAAGCGCAATCAGCACAGCAGCAACAAAAGCCCGGAATGTCGGCGTGGGCAATAGCATTAGGCCTCGGTGCCACCGCCTTCTTCGTACGTTTCCCCAGACATATATTCAAAAACTACAAGGAACCACACGTTCAACGGAGAACATACTGACCGGGTCCTAGGGACGCGCCGCCCTCGTCGCCCTCCGCCGCTCAGGCAAAGCCGGCAGCGCCCTCGGACGCAGTTACTACAAGGGCGGGTTCGAGCCCAAGATGACGCGCAGAGAGGCAGCGCTCATTTTGGAATTACCGTATGTATTGCCGCTTGGCTGGCTAGACACTACGCAGAAGTGTTGGCTAATGATTGAGGACACAGGGAACGAGGTATAACGAAGGAATTGCTGCGCAAGAAGCACCGATCGCTCATGTTGCTGAATCATCCCGATCGAGGCGGGAGTCCGTATTTGGCGACGAAAGTGAATGAGGCGAAGGAGTTGTTGGAGAAGGAGGTGAAATAAGCTCGGAAGGAGATTCTTGAAATCTCGCGCTATTGAAAAAAAGGAGGGAGATGTTGTTGCAAAGAGTCGTATGGGAGCTCTCGTGTTGAGCAAGAAGGCACGATGTGCAAGGATGCGGATGAAGACGACCTGTAAAACACATATTACCACTGTACTACACCGACGACGACGTTCTTAGCATATATGCTGTTGCATCCGGCAATCGGCGTTCTGGATTCAGCGGTTGGGAGTTAGATATTTTTGGGTATGGGAGCATTGTTGAGCGACTCGCATTTGGGGCTGGTAGTTGCATAGAAGGAGGTAAGACACTATATGGCACGAGTAAGGACGCCACACTCCAGCGCCCGCAGTTGTCGAAATGGACTTTGTGGTTGAATGAAATTTGGGAAAATATATTCAAACTCTCCACTTTATCTACTTCAATTTCTTGGGAGCGATACTAGGTCTTACAACTTTGACGTTGATTTCAGAAATCCGATCATGCCAACAGACCTGCTAACCAAAAAAGGAGCGAGAACTGCAAAAAGCAGTGATTAGGATGGAGGAACGATTCCAACCAAAGAAGCATCCCCTTGCTTTTCCTCACTCACAACCCACGTTCCCTTCTGTTTCATCCCCATTACATAGTCTTTCAACGCATTACCTACCGCTTCTTCCTTTTCCTAACATGCCTCACCTACCATGGACCTTTACCCTGATCATTACCCTGATGATTGCCCTGATGATTGCCCTGATCATTACCATGATCATTACCATGATCATTACCATGATCATTACCGTGATCATTACCGTGATCATTACCATGATCTTTACCCTGGTCTTTACCTTGTTCCTTATTCTCACATTCTCCATCCTCACACTTCTCCCAGTCCTCGCAGTCCTTGTCCCGATCACAACCACACTTCTTGCCATTGCGGCCCCCAGTCGGCTCCGCAATACACTGGCCCTTCCACGGCTTGCCTCGGGTGGACGCTTCAGTGGGCTTGCAGGTCGAGTGCGTCTTGCAAGGATGGTCGTTTCCAACGATGCAGTTCTTAGGGGGTGCAGGCCTGCACGTCTTGGTTGGAGCGGGAGTGGTCGATTTAGGTGGAGTGCTTGAGGGAGGTGGAGTGCTCGTTTTAGTTGGAGTAGGCGTAGGGACGCATTTGCCAAAGCATGGTTTCC